>NC_073389.1:26199063-26206563 GCF_028641065.1 Leucoraja erinaceus
TTCCTTAGTACAACATAGAAGAACCAAGATCGTTCAATATTTAGGTAGTGTTGTGTAGTGTTCAAGAGCCTGGTGGTTGTAGGGAGGAAGGTGTTCCTCAATTTACTTGAATGGATATGGATGGAACGGAGGGATATGGATTACCTGCAAGCAGAGGAGATTCGTTTATTTTGGCATCATGTCCATCATGTGTGTTGCTCTGTTCTATGTTCCTATCTATTATATATATGGAATTAACGAGCATGGTACTAACTAGCTAACTAACGTATGGTACTAACAAACAACAGCATATGCTGGTTTACAAAGAAAGACACAAAGTGCTGGAGTAACTCAGCGCTGTCAAGCAGCATCTGTGGAGAATAGTTTAGTTTACTTTATTATTATTATGCACGGTGGTGCAGCGGTAGCGTTTCTGCCTTGCAGCGCCATAGACCCGGGTTCGATCCTGACTTGCTTTCTATATGGAGTTTGTACGTTCTCCCTCATGACCATATTGGTTTTACCTGGGTGCTCTAGTTTCCACCCACGCTCCAGGTTTGTCGGTTAATTGGCTTCGGTAAAAAAACATTTTTAAATTGTCCCTTGTGTGTAGGATGGTGCTAGTATACGAAGATCGCTGCTCGGCACGGACTCAGTGGGCTGAAGGGCCCAGTTCTGTGTTGTAGATGTGCACTGAACTGAACTTCCGAGGTACAGTAAAAAGCTTCTTTGTTGCATGTTATCCAGCCAGTGAAAAGTCTATGCAAGATTTCAAACAAGCTATCCACAGTGTACAGATACAGGATAAAGGGAATAATGTTTAAAAGTCTGATTAAAGATAGTCTGAGATGAGATGGATTGTAGATCAGGACTGCACTGTAGTTGGTGAGAGGATGGTTCACGTATGTGTATGTACGTATATATATTTTTTGCTCATTATTCTATGTTCGCTCTTCTGGGGAGATGCTAACTTCATTTCATTGTCTCTGTACTGTACACTGCACAATGACAATATAGATTGAATCTGAATCTGAGCTGATGGGTGACATTTCAGGTCGGGACTGATCCTTAGGGGAGGGGGTGGGGGAGAAAGCAAGGAGAGAGGAGGGGCAGAGCTAAACCTTGCAGGTAACAGGTACTGTACTTTCGCAATGTTTAGTCCATTGTACATGTTAAAATCCTGTAACACTGCACAACCCTGAACGTATGGGTTGATTTTTTTTCCGACAGGTACTGCAACTTATGGGCCTGCAGGTTTTCCCACGACTGTAACTCAGAGCTTAAAAATGCGTGGGAGTAGTTTCGATGATTGAGGTGGGATGGGTTTCTGTGAGCTCGAGTGCACATACCTACGCAGCCCTATCACCATGCCAGCACTAAACAGCAAGCTGTGCCATTCCACAAATTCCTTACATAGTCACAGAGACAACACATCCACACAGCAAGATGCACTGGCTGACAGAACAGGGCAAGGTCCGATCCTCCCTGTACCACCAAAAGTAAAAGGTTAACTTCCTTCCCATTAAACTCCAATCACAGTAAATTATCAGCCGTGGGAAAGCCCTTAAAAGCCTTAAAAGTCTTAAAAGCCACGTCACTAAATCACTACATTTTAAACAAACGCCTCTTTTATTTATGGGCTATTATCAAAATTAACACTTCATTCCTCATTCAGAATGGTTGGTCCAACAGTAAGTCAAAGTCCATTCTCCGCATATGATTTGGAATAAAAGAAGTACAAAATCATGAGAGGAATAGGTCGGGTAAGCTCACAGTCTCTTGCTCAGAGTAGTGGGAATTGAGAACCAGAGGACATAGGGTTAAGGTGAGGGGAGAAAGATTTAATAGGAACCTGAGGGGTTACCTTTTCATACCAAGGGTGGCAGCTGTATGGAACAAGCTGCCAGAGGAGGTAGTTGAGGCAGGGACCAGCCCAATGTTTAAGAAACATTTGGACAGGTACATGGACAGGACAGGTTTAGAGGGATATGGGCCAAACGCAGGCAGGTGGGACTAGTGTAGATGGGACACGTTGATCGGTGTGAGCAAGTTGGGCCAAAGGGCCTGCTCTATGACTCTATGACGATGACTCTATAAAGATTTGTAAATAAATGAATCAAATTTTAATACGTCAGTCTTAGGATGTGACTTAATAATTGCTGGTTTCTGGGTGCCTCAAGAAAGAGATTCCGAGTTTTCCCTTTCACTGGTGATGACAATGGTTCTGTGATGATGCTGAGTGATTAGTTGCAATCTTTGGCCCAGCGATGAGGAAGGAATGATGGTTTGAACTGTGTCCAAGTCAGACACTGCGCTGGTGAGATCTCACACATAACTTGGACTCAAGCAATCTGCTCCACACCACATGGTTCCAATCTCCTTGAACTATTATTCCAGTCACTCACCTTGGTAAAGGTCGGACTTTCCAAGACAATTCCCATGAGGTTTGTAGATGGTGGGATGCTTCAGTTTGTTAAGCCTCTGCCCCATTTGGGTACTACAACAGCATTTAAAAAACACTTTGGGTAGAGTCACAGAGTCATAGAGTTGTAGGTCCTTTGGCCCAACTTGTCCACACCCACCAACATGTCCCATCTACACTAGTCCCACCTGCCTGCATTTGCCCCATATCCCTCTCAACCTGTCTTATCCATGTACCTATCTAAATGTTTCTGAAACGTTGAGATAGTATTTGCTAAATGTTGCAATGGTACCTGCACTTGGATGGGTACATGGATATGAAGGGTTTAGAGGCAAATGGGACTAACTTAGATAGGGCATCTTGGTCAGCATGGACAAGTTGGGCTGAAGAGCCCGTTTCCGTGCTGTATGACTATGACTCTTCGATTCTTTGATGAGCCTGATAATAGTGGCGGTATTAATGTTGAAAGAATAATAGCAACCACTGGGACTGTTTTCCCCGTTATGTCCATTGACTTCCGTTTTACCAGGATACCTCAAATCCAAAGTGTAGAAACAAGGAAATGCTGCTTTGCAAAAACAAAACACAAAGTGCTGGAGTAAATCAATGGGTCAAGTCAGTGAATCAGTCTGAAGAAGGGTCCCGACCCAAAACGTAGGTTCTCCAACGATGCGGCCTGCCCCCCTGAGTTACTCCAGCACTTTGTGTCTTTTTGTTAACCTGAAATCCAGCTTGGAACGGTTCTCCAGAAGGAAGAGGCATTCATAATGAAGGCTTACTGAATGGTCGACTGGGGAAAGCCCAACAGAGCAATTTATAACTAGTTAAACATAGACCGGCCACACTAGGAGAAACAGGAGTAGGTCACCTACTCACTCACCCTGCCCTCTCACTGCTGGGTCTCTAGAACGAGCTGCCGGAGACGGTAGTTGTGGCAGGAACTATCGCAACATTTAAGAAACATATAGACAGGTACGTGGATCGGAGATGATTAGAGGGATAGAGGCCAAACGCAGGCAGGTGGGACTAGTGTAGATGGGACATGTTGGTTGGGGTGAACAAGTTGGGACGAAGGACCTGTTTCCATGCTGTGTGACCGTCTGAATCTATGACTAAACAGACCCCGGTGGCTTTGTATTCCTTACGCCCACACACTGCGTCCTGAGGCACCGCCGGCTTACACTGGATTGCCATAGATTTCTTAATCTCCAATGTCCTCTTCAACAGCAGTTTCAGTGCCTGTTTTCTGATGGAGCCGTGGCCAAAGCCACAAGCTGATGGTTATACAAGCTTTTCAAGGGAAGTTACCATTCACCTGGCTATTCGGAACAATGCACGATAAGCAAGTTTCCATTGCCTTGTCAACCCACCTATTACATAAAATATCCTTTTACTCATCCCTGTGGGAAGCAGTGAAACACCCACGCACATAGCTTTTCCTCAGGCAGTAGCACAGAATCATTATTCATTGTGACTTGACATTAACTGGTTACTCATGTTTACAGAATAAGTGTCCAACCACTTAGCAATGTCAGGCAGTTCCAGGTCCATTTTGGAATATATAATAGATATGATTAATAAATTTAAATGCAAGTGACAATCCGCTTTCTTCTCGATGATTGCTGGGCCGAAGTTCTATATAATCCCAACAGCAGCCTCTGCTGGCCTGTTTATTCTGTACAATTCCAATGCATGATCCTGAGAACATATGAAGCAAAGAGAGGCACAAAGTGCTGGAGCAACTCAGCGGGCCAGACAGAATCTTAGTTTTAGTTTTAGAGATCCAGCATAGAGACAGGCCCTTCGGCCCACTGAGTCCATGCAGACCAGCGATCACCCCGTACACTAGCTCTATCCTACACGCTAGGGACAATTTACGGAAGCCAATTAACCTACACACCTGTGCATCCTTGGAATGTAGGAGGGAACCGGAGCACCCGGAGAAAACACGTGGTCACAGGAAGAAAGTACAAACTATTTACTGACAGCACCCATAGTCAGGACTGTCCCAGGCCTCTGGCACAGTGAGGCAACAACTCTACCGCTATGTCACAGTGCCACCACTGTGCCACACTATTTCTCCAGAGAAAAGGATGGGTAACGTTTCAGGTTGGGACTGAATCTAATCCCCTCTGCCTCACCTCTCCCCATATCCCGCCATTCCCTGCATATCCATGTGCTCGTTCAAAAGCTCAAATGCCATTTATGTATGTGGTTCCACCACCACCCGTGGCAGTGTGTTCCAGACACCTACAGTATCAGTCCTGACCCAAAACGCCACCCATCCATTTTCTCCAGAGATGCTGCCTGAGCCGCTGAGTTACTCCAGCACTTTGTGTCTATCTTTGGTTCGAACCAGCATTTGCAGTTCTTTGTTGCAACCACCGTCATTCTTTGTTGCAACATATAAAGCAGTTGCTTCTTGCAAAGTAGGATTTTAGTTGTTGTTCCAACAACGCCTGTGCTTCTTCTGCCTGGAAGGCGTTGACTCATTCAGGCAGGTGGTTCCACAGGGCGTCTACCCTTCCCTCCATACCTCTCTCACTCACCTACCTGGATGCCTAGTGTGGGCACATTCTTCACTGAGAGAGTCACCACTGTAATTTTGTTCTTTATTAATAGTAACTTTATTAAAGTATTTATTAACTACTTGCTAGTAGAAGCATCATTGTTTTCAGGAAAAAGTTGGGGTTTGCGGAAAAAGTTTGCGTTTTAGTTTAGAGATATCTGATTATAATGTGCGATTGCCTTGAGTGTGTGATACTGGTTTTGCATGACCCAGAGGTGAAACAAACACCTCAACGCTCATGTTCTCATGGTTCATACGACGGTTAAGGTAAAAATTGACTCTTTTACTGGTTCTTGTGGGGGTGAAAGAGTCCCGGCTCATTAAACATCAATGACCTCAGTCAGATCAGTCCTTCACGTCTACCAGCTGCTTTTGATTCACTGAAAGATATGGCAGAGAAACGGGACCTTCAACCCACTGGGTCCGTCAATCACTCATGGACACTAGTTCTACGTTATCCACTTTTGCTTCCACTTCCTACACAATAGAAGCAATTTACAGAAGCCATGTTTAGTTTAGTGATACTAGTGAATCTGGGCACAACCTGGGCACATGCTGACTAAGTTGGCATATTGGGATAGCCTCATTTGCCTGCCTTTGGCCCATTGCCCTCTGAACCCTCCAGATTATGATATCTTTCAAAAGTCACTAGACCAAGTGGGACCCGTCGGGTCCTGTCCCCTCAACGCGCGGTTGCGGCGATGGGGGGGAGCGGCCTGCGGCGTCACACACACACTAACCACCCCCACACACACACACTAACCACCCCACACACACACAAGCACTAACCAGCCCCCTTGATATTATATTAATATTATTCATTCGCTCCTTTTACCCCATCCCCCGCCCTAACCACTCACACATTGTCCCCAACTCGCAGGCACGGCTAGAGAGGGAGACGGAGGGGGGTAGAGAGAGAGACGGCAGAGACAGAGACAGGGCAGAGGCAGAGAAAGGGCAGAGACGGGGAGAGGGCAGAGACAGAGAGAGGGCAGAGACAGAGAGAGGACAGAGACAGAGAGAGGGCAGAGACAGAGAGAGGGCAGAGACAGAGAGAGGGCAGACAGAGAGAGGGCAGAGACAGAGGCAGAGAGAGGACAGAGACAGAGAGAGGGCAGAGACAGAGGCAGGGCAGAGACAGAGGCAGAGAGAGGGCAGAGACAGAGGCAGAGTGAGGGCAGAGGCAGAGAGAGGGCAGAGACAGAGGCAGAGAGATGGCAGAGGCAGACAGAGGGCAGAGGCAGAGAGGGAGAGAGAGGGTAAGAGAGAGGGGCAGAGAGAAGGACAGAGAGAGGGGCAGAGGGTAGAGAGTGGGCAGAGAGAGAGCAGAGATTGGGCATAGAAAGGGAGGGACGGGGTGTGGGGGAGGGGTGGGGGAGGGGGGGGGTGTGAGGAGGGGGTGGTCACCGCAGATGCAGCTCGCACTCTGCTCACCCAGCACCTTCAGCTTTCGGCCTCACTCAGGGGCTCCCAGCTTCATTCATCGGCAACGGCTTCACTCAACGGCTCACGGTTCCAGTCAACAGCTTCCGCTTTCACTCATCGGATTCCTGCTCGTCGTGCTGGTTGCCGCAGAACAGCGTGCATGCTGCTCACTTCCCGTACGCTGCTCACTCCCCGCACTCAGTTCTCTCCCAGCACATTGCGCTCTCTCCCCACATGCTGTTCTCTCCCCACACGCTGTTCTCTCCCCGCACGCTGCTCACTCTCTGCACGCTGCTCTCTCCCCGCACTCGCTCAACACACTCTGCTCACTCTGCTCCTTCAGCTTTATTCTCCTCGCTGCCGGTGATTGACAGCAAGTGCCGGAAGGGGCGTTTTTTTTATGGTTTTTAAACCTTCATAACTTTTGTACTATTCCACCAATTGGAACAAAACTTGTTGCATTTGCAGCACAGGAGAATGGCGAATAAGGTGGCGAAAAATCGTAGTGCTATCGGGTACCATTTTTGCGCAAATTTAAAAACAAAGCAAACCAGAAGAGGACAAGATGAGAGTTTTATAAGTATACTAGACAAAGTGGGACCCATTGGGTCCCATCCCCTCAATGCACGGTTGCGGGGGGAGGGGGCGGCTTGTGGCATCACACACACACTAACCAATCCCTCATGCACACACATTAACCACCCCTTTGATATTATATTAATATTATTCATTCACTCCTTTTACCCAACCCCCTGCCCTATCCACTCACGTATAGCCCCCAACTTGCAGGCACAGCTAGAAAGGGAGGGGGGTAGAGAGAGAGGGACACAGAGGCGCAGAGAGGTACACAGGGGCACAGAGAGGGGCACAGAGGGGGTCACAGAGGCACAGAGAGGGACACAGAGAGAATGTGATGGAGCAGAGGGGGAGCGGGGGGCGGGCAGAGAGGGTGGGGGGTAGAATTTGATGGGTGTGGGGATGCATCGTCACAGGGGAGGAATGGTTCCTGAACGCAATAATCCCTCGCTCCCGGCTGCAAAACTTACCCGTCCCCTACCCGTTGGCCCCAAGGGAGGCAGAGAGGGAGCATGAGGGGGGCAGAGAG